>NW_024467859.1:0-36304 GCF_001890705.1 Aspergillus sydowii CBS 593.65
CTGAATAGACTTATTATAATATTATTAAAATAAAATATTATACTATCTTCAGTAGAGTTAATACTATAGAGAAGGCTGTATAAATTAAGATATTAAATAAAGAATTCTTTAATATTTTATATAGAATTTAATAGTATTTTATTCTCTTTTTATTAAATTTTTATAATAACTAATATATTTAGATTTTCTCTAGTATTTTAATAATATTTTAAGATAATAATATCTATAATTTTATAAAATTATATTATAATAATATTCCTTAGCTAGTCTTTTATTAAATAAGATTACTAATTAAGATATATTTAAATAATCTTTAGACTTATTAATTATATTTTATAAGCTAGTCTTTTTATTTTACTAGATAAAAAACTTTATTATTCTATTATTAATTATTTTAGATCTTATTAACTTCCTACTTATTAGAGTTATTAAGATTAGATATTATAAGAGAATTTTTTAATTCTTTATTTTAAAACTCTAAAAAATATATAAAAAATATTATGAATCTAGTTATATTTATTAGATAAAGATAATTAATATACTTATAATTTAATAGTAAAAAAAATATAAAATAGTCTAATAAATTAAAATACTAGTTTTTATAATAGAACTTTTAGATTTAAATATTTTATTAATAATTTAATTAAAGATTTAACTTTAAAATTTATACTTTTATAGTATTTATTATAATTTTCTTTATAATTTTTATTATTTTTTTATTAATATTCTTGTAATCTTTTCTATAGTTAATTTAATTTTAATATTTATTCTACTATAGCTAGGACTTTCTTTCTTAAAAAATTATTCTTAATCTAATAAAAAAGTCTACTTAATAGCTATATAAAATTTTAAAGAATAAAATTTTTATAGTTAAATTAATAATATTATTATAAGTAAATTAAGTTAATAGTAATAACTTTAGTTAATTTAATTAGTTTCTATTAATAAAATATCTTAAATAATACTTAATAACTTAGTTAATATATTCTATTTAACGATTACTTTAAGGTTAGAAGATAGTTAATAGTTATAATTTTATATAATAAAAATAAGCTATCTTTAATTAGTAGCTACTAGTAAATAATAATTCTTAATCTAATATTATTTCTTTTACAAGTCTATATTAGAGTTTAATTTTTTAATAATATAATTTAGTAAATTAGAATATAGTAATTATAGTAGAAATAAGTAAGAATATATATTATTTTATTAATTAATTAATAATAATAAATATAGTATTAATAGGTTGATTATTATTATTAGTTATAGATAGACTAGTTATAAAGTCTATATTTAATTCTTTAGATAAATAATTTAGTATAGAGAATACTTCTAATTTATTATAGAGTTAATAAGTTTAAGTAATAATTTCTTAATATATTAGATAATTCTAAATATACTTATAAATAAATATTTATATTCTAGTCTAATAGAATTTCTATTTTAGTAGTAATTTAGTATAGTTCTAACTAAAGTATCCTGATAATAGATTATTATAGTATAATAATAAACTTTTATTTTAAAGTATCTAATTTAATAATATAAAAGATAATTCTTAAAATAAAGTAATTATTTATAGTTAATAGTCTAATTTTTCTATTCTCTAAGTATTATTACTAATACTTAAATAAATAAATAATAGTAAAAAGCTCTTAATCTAGAATTAAATAGTTAATTTTAATATTCTTAAATTTATAAAATTAAAAAGTAATAGAATAATACTTTTTATTAAAATCTACCTAGAATAATATTTCTACTATTTTATATTTAAAAGTATCTATTTTTAATTAGATAGATTATAATAAATTAAAATAAGTAAGAAAAGAAGCTGATTAAAAGATAAGTTTTAATTATTAGAATATTATTATTTTATAATTATTTATATATATATCTCCTATCTTTTTTCTATTATAACTTTCTTTTAATAATTCTATTAAAGAGAGAGTAATTTAAGAATAATTATAAATAAATTATTAATAAAAGTTATAAAATCTTAAGAAGACTTATAATTTTTAGAAAGTTATTTAGATTAATTAATAATATTTTAGATATATTCTAGATTTATTTTTATATTATCTTAGAAGATAATATAGTTAAGAAATTTAATTTAAAATTAGTAGAAAATATATTTTAATAAATTAGTATATAATTCTACTTTTTATAGTCTCTCGAAGACTTATTAAATATAGTATTAATAGGATTTTATATCTTAAGAGAAAATTAAAATATTATTAAAATAAATAATATAGAATTAGTTAAGGATATTATATAGAATAGTATAAATATAATTTTAGAATATAGCTAGAGTATTTATTAATTTAAAGAATATAACTATATATTTAAAATATTTATATAAATATTACTATATAGTCTTCTATTTATCTTCTAATTTAATTAAGATTTAGTAATATATATCTTTTAGATTAAGTTTAAAAAATACTTTACTCTTAAAAGTTAATCTAAGATCTCTAAAATAAGTAGTAGTAAATAGTAAATTTTAATAATAACTTTATTTAATTCTTAGTAATCTATATATAATTAAAGATTATTATTTTTTTTAGAGATAAAGAGAATAGATACTCCTGCTAGACTAGAAAAAAAAATTAAATATAATTATATTTAATATTTTTTATATATATTTCTATAATATAGCTAATTTAGATTTAGAAAGAGAGTATATTAATCCTTATAAAGATTATTCTCTATTAATAATCTTAATTATATATTATATTATCTTAGATAGTAAGGTCTTTATCCTTTTTTTAAAAAAAATATTATAGAATAGTTTAAATTTAGTAGATAGGAACTAGATACTTATTATTTATAAAATATTTAGATCTCTAGATAGCTATATCTCTTCAGCTATTTTAATTATTATATAGATATAGATATAGTTTCTATATACTTTTATAAATTTATATCTATTAAGTAATTTATATTCTAAGATTAATATTACTATTATTATATTGGAATATTAAGCTGGACTTAATATTACTATATAGTAATTATTAATAATAAAATAGAATTATTTTTAGAGAATAGATTCTAATTTATAATAATATAAGATTAGTTAAAAGATTATATAATTCTATAAGAGTCTATAGCTTAGATTAGTAATAAATAGATATTAAAAATAGAGATTTATAATTTATTTATTATCTTTATAATAGAGTAAATAAATTTATATTATTATAATTATAGTTTTCTTATTAATATATAATTAATAATATTAAGTTCTATACAGATATTTAGATTAGCTTTATAATTATATATTAATTTATTACTAGTTAAAAAATAAATTTAAATAGAAGTATAAAATTCTTCTACTATATTTATTTTATACTATAAATCTAAAGTAAAAGATTTTATTTAAATTAGTATTATTTTCTAATAGATTCTATAGTTTTTTATTATTAAATATTTAGTATTCTTTTATAATAATTATTAATAGGGCCTTATTAATCTAGACTAATTATACTTTAACTTATAAATATTTTATATAATTATTCTAAAGTTAATTTAAATTAGATTTTTTATTTAGATATTAATCTATAAATTATTTTAGTAAATTATAAATATAATAATAAAATTTTAATAATTAGTTTTATTTTAGTAGATATTTTTTAGTTTCTCTATTATTAATATTTTTTAATATTCTTAATAGAATATCTTATAGAAATAAATTAATTATCTTAAATATTTAAAATAATATAGATTCTATTTTATTACTTCTATTTTATTCTAAAATTAGATTATTACTAATACTATTTAAATTTATTATTTTAATAAATTAATTAAATATTCTTCTATTTTAGTTCTTAACTTAAATCTTAATTTAATATAGAAGTAATATACTTATTTCTTTTTAGATATTTATTTAAAATTTTATTCTAATAAATTTAAATAGGTATAAAAATCCTTTAGATATTAACTAAAATATTATTATATAATATTTAAAGCTACTATTATATTAATATATATTATTAGAAAAATTTTAATAAGAATAATTATCTATTTCTTAAAATATTATTAGATTTTAACCTTAGAATAGAATACTTTAAATATTTTTTTAATAAAGTATTAGTTTTATTATTAGTAATAGATAGATTTTATTAATTTAAGAGTATAGAGGATTTTCTAGATATTATATTAATAATTTTAAGATACTTTTTTAAAGTCTTATTTAATATTTATTAACTACTCTAGTTAATCTTATACTTTAAAATTTAAATAAAATTTTTTAATATTAATTATTTTAATTTTACTTTATTACTCAGGTAGAGATAATACTTTAATATATTTATATTTTTTTTATAATATTATTAAGATATTTTTTTTAGAGATTAGTAATTTTAGTCTTAATTTTTCTTAATTTTTCTAAGTTCTATTATTTATTATCTACTTTATTCTTATTAGATATCTATCTTATCTATCTATTATTAGATACCTGATAAAAATAAATATTTATTTAATAGTAAATATCTTTATTTATTATTTAATAATAGAGATATAATTTCCCTAGGTAACTAATAAATAAAAGATTAGGATTATTAAGAATAAAAAAAATAGATAATAGTCAGATAGAGAATCTATCTTAAAAAAATAATAGATTAATTAATAATTATAAATTAATATTAACTAATTCTTACTCTTTCTAATTACTAGGGACTTGTAAGATAATAAGATAATTAGAATAGTAGATATAGTAATAATAAAGTTATAGAATTAATAGTTATAAGATTATATAAATTAGATCTTTACAGGGTGTCCCTGATACCTATTCAGGAGTGTCCTGATGGTGTTCCGTGACAAAAGAATATAAGCTACAATAAGATATATTTGAGAGAAATATATAAAAGTAAGAGATGTCTAAAAAATGAATATATACAAAGTATAATATATGTAGATATAATGTTATAAAATTATAGAAGATTAAAGTTAAGCTTAAATAAGAAAAGAAAAATATAGAAAAATAAATAGAAAAGTAAAAATATATATATTATATAGATATAAAGTAGAAGTTATAGAGACTTTATAAGATTAAAATAAAATTTAGTAAATATGGTCTTAGTGTAAGCCTGCAATACCAGTATAGTGGCTCTGGGAGGATTATAGAGATATAATATACTGTTAGTAGAAGGTAGGTCTTATATTATATAAAACTAGTAGTATAATATATATCTTTATACTATATAATAGCTGTCTCAGCAGCTGTAGTTTACCTTAAGTATGTATATCTAATAGATATCTATATATAGTAGTATATAATAATTATTTTCTCTTTTTAAGTAGTTATATTTTTTTAATTAATTAATTTTAATAGGCCCCGTAGTTAAAATATAGAGTGAGAAAAAAATAATCTAATAATACTAAGCTTAATTTCTTAAATATAGAATTAAATTTAATTTAAATATTTAAAACTAGTATAATATTATCTAGTAGATATAGATAGCTTTAATAATAAAATTCATAATAGTATATAATTAATATTTATTATAAGTAGATTTATATAAGACCAATTAATATTATAATATTAAAATATTTTTTATTTTTTATCTACTTTCCTTCTTTTTTTTTCTCTAGATTACTTACTTCCTACTATTATAAGTATTTATTTAGATTTTTATTATTTAATTATTAATTTATCTTATTTTAATAATTATTTTAACTTTTATAATATAATATTATAGGCCTGTATAGTTATATATTAATTATTAATAAAAACTTTATAGCGTTATTTTTTAATAATATCTTAAGTAACTAAACTGATATTTATTATTTAAATTTTTCTAATCTCTATAATTTAAATAAGGTTATTACTAGTTATTTAAAACTTTATAAAGATATTATTATTAGAAGTTCTATTTATACATTATATATTTCTATTATATATTTTTAAATATTTAATTCTTTATAGGGATTAATCTAATTAGATTAAGCTTAAAATATATTATTTTATATATTTTTCATTAATTAATATTTTTAATAGTTATTTTATTTTATATAATATGGTAATATTATTATTAGAAGTTTTATCTATATATTATATATTCTTAGTATTTTATTATTATTGTATAATCCTAGTCTTTTTATTACTATTTTCTAATTAATTTAGTCTTATAATTAATTATTTTTATATCTAGAAACTTATTAATATAGAACTTTTAAATACCTTCCTAAAAGAAGTATACTATTATCTATACTATTAATATAATTCTTATTTATATAGCTTAAACTACTATCTACTAACTAGTTATCTCTATTATCTTTTTAAGGATTAGTACTAGTTTATCTCTAGTTTCTATACTAGAATCTTTATTTATTCTAGTCTTTAAATTACCAATTTTATTGTATTTGTATATTCTACATTTTTTTATATTATTAATTAATTATTTTCTTAGCTTTCTTAATATCTTTATTTATACTATTATTTTCTACTATAGCTTATTATCTATATCTTCTATAAGATAAGCTCTATTCTTTTATTTATTATCTTTTATTTATCATTCTTTAGAATAATATATTATTTATATAGCCAGATATTATAGTATCTAGTTCTATAATGGAATATATTAATTTTTAATATTAGATTTAGAGTATCTTACTATTTTTTTTTGGAATTATAGAATAGATTTTACCAAGATATATCTTATTATTAATAAGATATTTTTTTTAAATCTAAAGTTATTAAAGTAACTATAATCTTCTAGAAATTATAGTCTATCATTATACTTTTTATTTTCATAAAAAAAATAAAAGATACAATATTTAGGGCGCGCTGTACACACACCTTGACTGCTCTATACATACCCCTATTAGCTATATATATATATTTAGTCACGTGTTAACCTACTAGCTTATAATATTGTATAAAAGCTTCTCTAGTAGTTATATAGCCTATTATCTAATATTAGATTCCAGGTGGTAGACTTGATAGGTTAATAACCAATCACTACCTTAACTTTAATAATATCTAAATTTAGTAAAAGTAATAATATTAAGGTCCCTAAAGAGAATCTAATATAGATAATTTAAAAGATTCTAATAAATCCCTAAATAAATATATAGCTAATCTAGTTAGATAGATAGATAATAATTAATATTATTAATTAATTAATATAGTAATTATCTAGTTAGATTTAGTATATTCTAACTAATTCTTGGTAGTTAGTATTTTAATATCTAAAGTTAATATAGAAGAGTCAGTAGAATAGAGAATAATAAGTTAATCACGTGCTAGTTCTTTCTTATCTAGGTTTAAATAGTATACGTGTAGCCAATAGGGATGTGTGTGGAGCGGTCGAGGTGTGGGTACAGCGCGCCCCTAATATTTTCTACTACTAGCTAGAATTAACTTCTTATTTAAAAATATTTATAAATATTTATTATCTATATATTATATAATATTATCTAATATTGATAATTTTATATTTAGTATACTAGTTTTAACTATTTTAATAATTATTTATATTATTTTATAGATACTTGTGAGACCACAATACTAATATAACGGTTCTAAATAGATTATAGAGATATAATATATATAGTTAAAGGGTTAGTTACTATATTTTATTATTATTCTATAATATTAGTCTTTTTATTACTATTTTCTAATTAATTTAGTCTTAGTTATTTTTATATTTAAAAATTTATTAATATAGTATTTCTAGATATTTTCTTAAAAGAAATCTACTATTATCTATATTATAAATATAATAATTATTTATATAGTATATATTATTATTTATTAATTAGTTATTTCTATTATCTTTTTAAAGATTAGTTTATTATCTTTTATTTTTTAAAAATTAGTATTAGTTTATTTTAAATCTCTATACTAGAATTATTATTTACTTTAATCTTTAAATTAGTAACTTATTCTTATATTCTATATTTTCTTTTTTATATTATTAATTATTTTTTTTAGCGTTCTTAATATTCTTATTTATATTATTATCTTTTATTATAGTTATTATCTATATCTTTTATAAAATAACATTTATTTTTTATTTAGTATTTTTTAGAAAAATACACTATTTATATAGCTAGATATTATAGTATCTAGTTCTATAATAAAATATATTAATTTTTATATTAGATTTATAATAACTTACTAATTTTTCTTAGTATTATAGAATAATTTTTATTAAAATATACTTTATTGCTAGTAAAATAATACTTTAATTTAAAGCTATTAAGTATAGCTATAATCTCCTAGTAATTAGAACTTATTATTATAATTTTTATTTTTATAAAAAAAAATTAGAGATATAATACTTTATATTATTAATTGGAACTTATTTTTTATTTAAAAATATTTATAAATATTTATTATTTATATATTATATAATATTATTTAATATCTATAATTTTATATTTAGTATACTAGTTTTAACTACTTTAATAGTTATTTATACTATCTTATAAGTGCTTCTTTAGAAGTAAATTATTTAAAATTAATAAAATCCTTAGGCTAGGATCTCTTTTAGAAATTTTTATATTCTTAATAAGTTCTTAGAAGAGACCCCTTGCAGGGATTATATATATTTTTTTATAAAATAATAATCTTTTTTTTATACCCATAAATTTATATGGTCTACAATCTTTCTATATTATTTTCTTTAGTACTTCTATAATAGATACTAGTATATTTTATACTGATTTAATATAATAATATCTTTAATATAATTTAATAATTTTTGTATATTATAATTTAAGTTTTATTTATATTATTTAACCAGGAATTAGTTGTTTTTTATTTATAATATATAATTATATCTTTTATCTTATATTTTTTCTCTTTAGTAAAGAGTAAGGGTTCTAGCTTAGGTACTTTATATAAATCTCTTATATTTATATAATAATAAAATATAAAATACGTTATAGAATTTATATATTTTTAAAAATAGATAAAATTTATAGAATTAATACTAGATATATATAAGTTTAAAGAATTCTAGATATTTATTATTAATTTAATCTAGCTTAATTAATATTTTTTATATTTCATATTATAAAGTCTTTTACTATAAATTTAGTATTTTTATATTTTTAAATTATATTAATTAAGTTTTTAGAGCCAGGATTAATTTTTCTAGCTATTAGACTACCCTGTTATAATTTTTTTAAAATTTTAGATTTATTCTAGGATATTCTATACTATACTTTTATTTAAATCTTTAATATTAATCTTAAATTATAGTTAGTAGTTTATTAGTAACTATACTAGACCCTTATTTATATATTTTTTTATTATAGATGAATTATATAATTAGTAGCTATTCTAGCTAGTTATCCTGATTCTAGTTTATATATATATAAATAATACTTAAGTATCTAGTTTTAATATTTAGTTTATCTATCTATTTATAGATAGTATACAGTACTTAATTTATAGCTAGAACTAGGATAATAATATAATACTAATTAAAATACTAATTAAAATATACTTGTAAAAATACTACTTTTATTATTAATTATATGATTTTAAAATTCTAATATATATATATATATATCTATAGTTTTATTTTTTATATATAAAATATAAAATATATATTTAATAAAGTAACCTATTATTATAAAAATAATATTATATATCTTTTCTTAGTACTTTATAGATAGGATCTATAAAATTTATTATAATATAATCTACAGGTTTTTTTAATTATAGAAGCTTATTAAGTTATAGGATTTATACTAGTGTACTATAATTTATTAATATATATTATATTTTTTAATATATTTTTTAATTTATTTATTTATTATATACTGGTAATATTTATATTTAATAGTTTCAACTATCTTTTCTCTATCTAGATATCTATTTTATAGATTATTATAGTTGATCTTAAGAATTTCTATATAGAATATAAGTTTTACTTTTAAAATATATGTCCATCTAGTATGATATTTTATTTATTATTCTCTATACTTTCTTCTTATTTCTTAATATTTTTTATTATTTTATTATATTTCTAATTAATCTTAAATAATTCGAGTAGACTTATAAATAATCTCTCTCTCTCTACATATATTTTTCTTAATTAATATTATATATTATTTAAGTATAACTTACTTTTTATAATTTCTGTATTATTTAATTATTTCTATATATATCTAAGGATATAATCTACTCATATATTTTTTTTTATAAATTTATAATTTATATATTTACTTAAGCTATCTACAGGGTTCTTCTTTTCTATAATATAATAAATCTAAAGATTAAATATAACTATTTTTTTAATTTAATAAATTTAATATAATAATAATTTCTTAATTATTATAAACTAGTATAAATTCCTGTAGTCTAAATATACTTTAATAATATATAGACTATCTTTAAGATAAGAATATTATTTATAGAAACTGTTTATTATAAAAACTTATAATTATAAATTTGATAATATTTTTATATTTTTTTTAATTTTTTTTTAAATAGAAAGCTACTAGATACTAGTCTCTATCTTTAAACTTCTAGCTTAAAATATCTATTATTTCAATATATCTATATAGATCTTAATAAATAATATAAAGTTATAATATTATAATAGTAGCTTAGAGAGAAAGATATTTTTAAATTTCCAGAATACTTTAAATATTTTATTTTTTAATAAAAAATATAACTATATTTTTCTTTATTATTATATTGAGAGATACTATATTTTACTAAATTTATAGATAAATTAATAATAGGAATTAATAAATTTAATAAAAAAATTAAATTTCTTTTATATTATATAGCACTAGCTAGTCTATTACTATTATAATTTATTTAAATTTTATTCTTATATTATTTATAGTTACTATAAACCTTAGAAAGTTAATATAATTTATATAAAATATATATTTACTTATTTTTATATATAGCTTAAAATTCTATAATTATTCTAAAATTATATATATATATATAACATCCCCTTCCTTATTCTCTGAGAATATAATAATAATATTAAGATATATAGTATAAATAATATCCAGGAGATTATCTAGTATATCATTAATATGATATTAAAAACTTATAAATATATTTATTAATCTAAATAATATAACCTCGCATTAAGTACTTATCTCTTTTTCTAATCTATAATTAATAATATATATTATATAAAGATCTTTATAGTACCTAGATAATCTCATATCTTATCTAGTAATAATAATAAATAATATATATTCTTAATAAGAATAGTACTTAGTTTTTAGTAATCTATATAAAGTCTTAAGCTACTATTTTTCTTCAATATAAATAATACTAGTATTCTATAAAGTCTCTTTAAGAGCCTAATCTAATTAATTATTTTAGCTATATATTTATATAGAACTTATAGTTCTTTTAAAGATAAAGAATATATAGTCTTTAGTAAAGATTTCTTATCTAGTTCTAGCTTAATAATATAATTTTATTTATAATATTATTAAGATAATATTTATAAAGCTATAATATTTCTCTAAAATTATTATATCTACAGTCTAGATTCTATTAATTTTAATTTATATTAATTATCTTTAGACTATATTTTTATTTAATATATTTATACTTCTGCAGTAATTTCTATAGTATAGTTTTATATAAATATAATTATTTTTAAATTTATAAGTTTTTTTATAGTACTTATATAATTAATATTATTAATATTAATAATCTTAAATCCTAAATATTACTGATATAGTTTATTCTTTATATTTTTTATATATATTAATAATATTTATATATAATATCTATATAACACTTATAGAAGATTATATTATAGTTATTTATTATATATATCTTTTTTAATACCTTTTTATTATTTAACAATTTATCTTACTTGATCTAGTATTAGTTTATAAAATTTATTTCTATATTAGAGTCTAGTAGAATCTATATATTTTATAGCTTTTTTCATTTTTTTTTAAAATTATTATTAATATAATAATTTTCTATAGCTTTAGCTTAGTAAAAAAATCTAGTATTTTTATTATATAAAATACTAGAATTTTAAGTTTTTTAATTTATCTATAATCTTAAATATTATATTATTTTTTATATATATATACTCTACTATCTATTAATTAATACTATAATCTAGTATATATAATCTTTGTATAAGTATAATAGTTTTAAATATCCTTATATTCTTATATTTTTTATCTCTTTTATTTACTATACTAATACTTATAGCTTTTATTATAAATTTATAGATTTATATATTTCCTTTTATTACTATATTAGTATATTCTCTTTGTCTAGTAAACCTTTATATATTTTTATTATAATATATACTTTATAGATTAGTGTCTTTTTAAAGGTTTCTCTAGTTCTAGCTTATATGTAGTATACTTTAATATTATAGAATTAACTATTTTACTATTATTAGATATATTATATATGTATTATAGTTCTCTAGTTCCTGTAGGTACTATACTACTTTATAAATTTTATTATTTAATAATTTAGCTAGATATTATTTCAATTTTTTAAGATATTATATAAAATTATATATAAATTAGTATTATTATTATCTTATATTATAATAGGATACTACTACTTCTTACTATAATATCTTTAAATTATTAATTATATATAATAATATATTACTAAGGTCTCTAAGTTAGAGGCTCTAGTAAGATATCCTATATATTTTTTTAATTATATAATATAAATATTATTAAAAATAATAATACTTACTTTTTTTTTTTTTTATAATACTCTAAAAATACTTAAAAGTAGATTCCTATATAGAGATACTAGTCTAAATATTTATATAAATTATAGTCTATAAGTTCTTTTATTTATAATTATGTCTTTAAGAATTATTCTTTGAAAATTTTTCTTTTTCATTTATCTAATTATTTACTCTTATAGATTAGCTGGTTTGTAGAATTTCTAGTATTAATTATCTTATGTCTTAAAGATTTTAAAATAATTTCTCTATATTTATTATTATAATTTTATTATTAATTTTTGTCTTAGTTCTAGGTCTATTTATTTTTTTTATAATATTATAAATTTTAATATTATAAAGTTAATTCTTTTTATCTAATAAACTTTATAATTTTATTAAGAATTTATAGATTATTTTTCTCAGTATATATTTAACTCTAGAATTAGAATAAATTTCCTTTTACCATTTTAAAGACAGGAAAAGTATTTATAATATTTTTTATTTTTTTTATTTTTTTCTAGTCCTCATTTTCTATAATATTAAGATTTTATATTATTATATTATTTTATATTTCCAGGAATATATATATCTATCTATTATAGTATTAGATTTACCCCTAAATCTAGGATTCTTTTATAACTATATATATCAGGCCTCTAAAATATAAATAATTAGAATTATAAGACTATAATACTAATATAATAATTCTAAAGAGATTATAAAAATATAATATATATAATTATAAAATTAATTACTATATTTTATAGAAGTAATCACTAGTTCTTCTATTAGAGAACTAGTAGTTCTATATATATCTCTATATTATATAACAGCTGCACGGCGGCTGTAATTTGCCTCAGGCATGCTTGCCCGGCGCCCGTATGTAGCAGTGCATAATAGATTTATACTTAGAATTTAACTAGTAGTAGAGTATTAATTAAAATATACTAGTCTATTAGATATAATATTTTTTTTTTTGTTATTTATAATTTTTTCTTTATTAATTTATTGTATTCTTAGCTAATTTTAAATAATTCTGGTGAAGTTATAAATAGTTCTTTGATATATATATTTTTTAATTAATACTATGTATATAATTAGATAGAATTTATCTTTCTTATTCTTAATATTATTAAATTCTTTTTTATAGTTGTATAATTAGTATATCTACTTAGACTATTTATAGGGTTTATTACTTTTATAATATAGTAAATATAAAAATAAATTATAGCTAATTTTTTAGTCTAATAAATCTAGTATTAAAATAATTTTTTAATTATTATAAAATAGTATAAATTTGTATAGTTTATAATATATTTAATAGTATATAGACTATTTTTAAAATAATAATACTATTTATAGAAACTATCCATTACTATAAAGAGTTTATAATTATAGATTTTATAATTTTTTTAAATTTTTTCTAATTCCTTTAAATAAAATATTACTAGATACTGATCTCTATTCTTAAACTTTTAGCTTAAAATTTCTAAAATAATATATTCTAATATATTTATATAGACTTTAATTAATAAATAATAATCTAAGATTATAATATTATTATAATAATTTAGAAAGAAAGATATTTTTGAATTTTTTAAATACTTTTAAGTTTTTTTCTTTTCAATAGAAAGTATAATTCTATATTTTTTTTATTATTTTATTTAAAGATACTATAATCTGATTAAACTTATGAATAAATTAATAATAATAATTAATAAATCTAATAAAAATTATATTTTTTTATATTATATAATACTAGCTAGTCTATTACTACTATAATTTATTTAATTTTTATTTTTATATTATTAATTATTATTATAAATTCCAGAAAGTTAATATAGTTTATATAAAATATATGTTTCTTAATCTAAGTAATATAATTTAATATTTAAAAATTCTAAAATAAATTTTAAATATAGGGGCGCGCTGTACGCACACCTCGACCGCTCTATACACATCCCTATTAGCTATATATATACCCTTAGTTATATATTAGCCTACTAGCTTATAATCTTACATGAAAGCTTCTCTATAATAGTTATATAATCTAATAGTACAGCAGTCACGTATAGATCCTGTAATAATTTAGTTAATATTAAAATACTAACTAATAAGAATCAGATATAATATACTAAATCTAATCAGGTAACTACTACATTAATTAACTAATAATATTAATTATTATCTACCTATCCTACTAAATTAGCTATATATTTATTTACGGATTTATTAGAACCTTTTAAATTACCTATATTTAGATTCTCTTTAGAGATCTTAATATTATTACTTTTACTAAATTTAGATATTATTAGAGTTAAGATAATAATTAGTTATTAATCTATTAAGTTATTAATCTATTAAGTCTACTGCCTGGAATCTAATAGCTAAATAAGTTTATAAATACTAGATCTAAGGATCTTATATAGCTTATTTAGGCCTAGATAGATCCTGTAAGATTCATAAAGGTATATTAAGCTTAAATCTATTTTTTAATAAAGTATAGCTGTTTTATTTAAATAGATTTTAAAGAGTCTTAAATAAGCTAAAATACTTATACTAATCCTTTTCTATCTAGATTTAAATAATATACATGTAGCTAATAGAGATATATATAGAGTAGTCAAGGTATGCATACAGCGCGCCCCTAAATATAATTAGTTATTTATCTCCTTTTCTAATTTATAATTACTAATATATGTTATAAGTCTAGTTATATAAAGGTCTTTATAATATCCAGCTAGTTTAATATCTTATTTAATAATAAAAATAAACATATGTTCTTAATTATCATAGTATTTAACTCTTAGTAATTTATATAAAGTCTTAAATTATAATCTTTTTTTTAATATAAATAATACCAGTATCTTATAAGAATTTTTGAATAATTTAATCTAGCTTTTTTAAAGTATTTTAACTATATACTAATATAAAATTTATAATTTTGTTTATAATATTATAGAAGTAATTCTACTTTTTTTCTTAAAAAAAAGTTTATAAAGTTAAGATATGCTTTAAAAATTACTAATTCTTTAATCTAGATTCTATTAATTTTAATTTAAAGATAATTATTCTTAAACTAGTTTCTTATTTAATATATTTATATTTCTATAGTAATTTTTATAATATATTTTCATATAAATATGATTATTTTCAAATTTATAAATTCTTTTTTAATAGATTTATATATATAATAATCCTAGCTAAGGTAGTTTAATCTATACTAGATTTTAAAATAATATTTATTAAAAGTATATATTATTAAAAAATCCAATAGCTAAGTTATCTATAATCTAATTAATAATTAATACTTAATTTAAGCTAGTATTAATAAATTTAAGAGACTAGTTATTAATATACTTAATCCTTAAGTTAAAATAAATAAGACTAATATTCTATTATTTAACTGAAATTTAATACATTAATATTATTAAACAAGATCTCTTCTTATGCTCTAATCTATTTATATAGATTAAATAGAAGTAGGAATAGTAAGAGTATATAAAGATATATTTAAATAAAACAAAAAAAATACTATTAAAAAACAAAATTAAAAAAAATACAAAAGACTAGAAAGCTATATACTTATAAAACGTAATCTTAAGATAGAATAATAATATTATCAATATCAATAGAGATATATAACTCTAAATAATATATATAAAAGCTAGATAAAAAAATAAATACTTAAAGAAAACTTATTTCTTTTAACTATAATTAATAATTAGCTAATTAATAAAACCTACAAATTTAAATACTAGTCAAAAAAAAGAAAAAAAAATTAATAAAATATTTAAATTTTTTATATTATTAAAATTATTTAATATAGTACTACTATTACTATTAGCTAATTTATTATTATTATTATTATTTTTACTAGTAGCTATCTTATCTAAATAAAGAATAGAGGTATGATTATCTAACTTAATGTCGGATAAGGTCTGCTGATCCTTCTTAAGTCCGGTTAGCATTGAGGATTTTCTATAAATGAGTAGAAAAGAGTCCTTAGTATATCTATTTATTAAAGAATAAGAGATATGATAAAGAATATAATCCTGAAAGATATACTAGCTTTAATTCTAAAGATAATAAATATTAAGTAAAACTTCTAATTATAATAGTAATAATTATTTTTAAATATCTAAATAATTATATTCTCTGATTTACTATATTAAAGTATCTAATTTATTATACTTGTTATGAACCGCTATATACGGGCGCCGGGCAAGCATGCCTGAGGTAAAATATGACTACCTTATAGCTATTATATAATATAGAAATGTATATAGTACTGCTAGTTCTTCTATTAGAGAACTAGTAATTAGTTCTATTAAATATAATCATCTATCTTCTAACTATTTATATTATATCTTTATAATCTCTTTAAGACTACTATATTAGTATTATAATCTTATAGTTCTAATTACTTATCTTTTAGAGGCCTGATACATGCAGTTATAATAGAATCCTAGATTTAGAAGTAAATCTAATACTATAATAAATAAATAAATATAGGCAACTCTAAAAATATAAAATCTTAATTTTATAGATATAAATAAAGATTAGAAGAGATTAGAAGAAATAGATAATATTATAAATATCTTTTTTATCTTTAAAATAGTTAAAGAAGATTTATTCTAATTCTAGAGTTAAATATAAGTTAAGAGAAATAATCTATAAACTTCTCAAGAAGTTATAAAATCTATTAGATAAGAGAAATTAATTATATAATATCTAAGATTTATAATATTATAAAAGAAATAAATAAATCTAGAAATAAGATTATATATAAATAGTAATAAATATAGCAATATTATTTTAAAACTTTTAAGATATAAAATAGTTAATACTAGAAATTCTGTAAACTAACTAATCTATAAGAATAAATAATTAAATAAATAAATAGAAGAATTCTTAAAAAATATTTATAAAAAAATTTATAAATTATAAATTATATAAATATTTGGACTAGTATCTTTATATAGAAACCTACTTTGAAGTATTCTTAGAGTACTATAAAATAAATAAAAAAAATATACTAAATATTATTACTTCTATTAATATCTAGATTATATAATTAAAAGAGCATATAGATTATTTTATTAAAATTTTTAATTTAAAAATACTAATAATATATTACTATATTTAATTAATAATTTAGAAATATTATAGTAAGAAGTAATAGTATTCTATTATAATATAAAATAATAATAATACTAATCTATATATAAATTTATATAACATCTTAAAAAATTTAAATAATATCTAGCTAAATTACTAGATAATAAAATATAAAAAACTATTTTATATTCTAAAATTTATAATATAATTTATAAAACGATAATATAATACCTGCAGGAGCTAGAGAACTATAATATATATATTATATCTAATAATAATAAAATAATTAATTATAGAATATTAAAGTATACTAGATATAAGCTAGAACTAGAGAAACTTTAGAGAGACTTTAATTTATAGAATATACTTTAATAGAAAATATATAAGACTTTATTAAAAAAATAGAATATAGTAATAGAAGAGAGTATATAAATCTATAATAAAAGCTATAAATATTAGTATAGTAAATAAGAAGAATTAAAAAATCTAAGAATATATAAAGATATTTAGGACTACTCTAATTATAAAAAAATTAGATATACTAGATTATAGTATTAACTAATAGATAGTAGAGTATATATATAAAAAAGTAATATAATATTTAAGATTATAAATAAGTTAAAAATTTAAAATTTTAGTATTTTATATAGTAAAGATACTAGATCTTTCTACTAAATTAAAATTATAAAAAATAATTATATTTATAATAATTCTAAAAAAAATAGAGAAAGCTATAAAAGATATAGATTTTATGAAACTCTAGTATAGGATTAAATTTTTTAAATTAATACTAGATTAAATAAAATCTATCTTTAAATAATAGAGAAGTAAAAAAATAATTATAGTATAATCTTCTACAGGAGCTGTATATTATTAATATATATAAAAAATATAAAAAATAATCTATATAAGTAATACTCACAGTTTAAGATTATTAATATTAATAAGTATAATATAATCTTAAGTTAGGACTAGCTAGAAGCTATTAACTTATTAATAAATTAATAAAATTAATTATAGAAATCCTATAAAAAAGAATCTATAAATCTAGAGATAATTATATTTATATAAGAATATACTATAGAAATTACTATAGAAATATAAGTATATTAAATAAGAATATAATCTCAAAATAATTAACTCTAAATTAAAATTAATAAGACCTGGGCTGTAGATTTAATAATCTTAAAGAAATATTATAACTTTATAAATATTGTTTTTAAAAAAGAAGTAAGATTACTTCTATAATATTATAAATAAAATTATACTATTAAACTAGAACTAGATAAGAAATCTGTATTAAAATCTATGTATTCTTTATCTTTAAGAAAACTATAAGTTCTATATAAATATATAATTAAAATACTAAAGAAGGGCTAGATTAGGTTTTTAAAAAGTCTTTATAAAATACTAGTATTATATATACTAAAAATGAATAATAATGTTACGTTCAAAGAACCTCCCGGTCTGATTCGATGCTATTCCTGTTCCGGCTTAGTCCCGGCTATCCAGCTATTCCGAAGCGGTGGTCTTCTACCCTGCCTGATTCTGATAATCTCTCGCTCTACCAAGATTTTATCAATATTAAATAAATTATTAATCTTTAACTATATCTATTGTATAATAAGTGGTAGTATATCCAGGAAAAATCTAGATATTACTTTAATTAAATTATCTTTTTTTCCTATTTAAAATTAATTTGGTAGTTCTAAATTTATTATTTTACTAAAATTAATATAGGATATTACCCTGCCTTAGCTTCCTCTTTCTCTAATTATAGTATTTTCTATAGTTATTAAGAACTACTTTTTATATATTCTATATTATCTCTAATTTATTATTTCTTATTAATTCCTGAGCCTATCTTTATAAGCTACTGATCTAGTACTTCTAGTTAGTCTATAGAGATACCCTTTTTACTATAGCCTATAGGCATGCTAAAATCCTAAATTACTTCTTATTTATTAAAAATTATTCTATATTATTATTTTCTATTAAAATAAGCCTATATCTATTAACTCTTATTAAAATTTATTAACTTCTATTGAAGGCCTTCTTTAATTTATTAAATTCTATTAATATTCTGCCTGTATTATTAAAATTAATACCTGCTTATTTAAATTATAGTACTGCTAAACTTATTAATTATTATAATTCTATTCTATATCTTTATCTAAAGAAATATTAAATTTTAATAGAACTATTTTATATCTGATTAAATATCTTATTTCTCTTATTAATCTTCTCTAAAATCTAGCTAAAATATTAGGTTTTCTCCTGATTAGAAGATATCTAGATTCTTATTAAATTAAGCTATTACTAAACTAGTAAGGCTTTTAGAAATATTAAACTTTATTAAGCTATCTAATTATCTTTTATAGATTACTAAAAACCTACTTCCTGAAGCTGACTATACTAAACCTAAGAAGCTATTAGGATATTCTTATTTATAAAGTATATCTAGTTTATTAGTAATATCTAATAATAAAGATAAAGCTCTAAACTATCTATTATCTTTATCTAAATCTAAGTCTATACTATTTAAGTTTTTTATATCTTAATCTAGATATTTCTCTAAAGACCTGTTAAATTTATCTCTAACTATTTATTAAATATTACTAGTATTAATAACTATATCTACTAAATATATAATAAAGGCAGTAAAATACCTAGCTTTTAAACTATCTTATCCTGGGTCTACTATACTAATCTAAACTAAACTAATTTTTATAATTAAAAACCTTATCAAGAATCCTGTTAATAATCCTGGATCTAAATCTATAACTATTAAATCTACTTCTTAATCTATATAAAAAATAAACCTGAACTCTATATATTCTTAAGCTTAATCTTAGGGTTTTAACTTTTAATTTAGTAATTATTTCACTATAAATTCTTTAAACTCTAGCCTGAGTAATACTTAGTATTCTTATAATACTTAATCTAAATCTAGCTTATATAATCTCTATTAGTTATCTTAATAAAACTAAGAATATATAAATTATTACTTTAATTAATTCTAAAAATAACTTGACTACCAGTAATATAAAGAATATAAATATACTAAATATACTAAGTATGCCTAAGATTAATAAACTACTTATTATTAAAATCCTTCTAATAATAACCCTAATAATCTTGATAATTCTAGTAACTCTAACTATAATAGAAATAGAAATAATCTACTAAATAATACTAATACTAATAGTAATAATAATAATAGATTTACTAGCTACTAGAAAACTAAAGAGATTAGCTACTTCTAGCCTGATATAGAAGATAATATTACTATCAAGTAAGCTAGAAATACTATATACTATAAGAATATTAATATATTTATTAACTATATACAGGATATTATTATTTATAAAAGTAAAGACCTGGTAAAAGCTAATATTTAAGCTTATCTTTATAAAACTATATGAAATTAGTTTACTATACAGCTTACTAAATTTAAAAATATAGTATTATATATAATATTTCTTAAAGCTAGCTAGCTTATGTTACTATCTTATTAATCTAAATTTAAACCCTAAGCTGTACTTTATAAACTAACTAATATAATCTATAAATATAAGAATATTTATATAAAGAAAACTCTATAAAATTTTATTAAAAAAATTATTTATTATTACTATATAGCTAAAATTAATATATCTTTTAACTAGATATCTATAATCTAGAATTATCTTAAGCCTAGCCTTTAAAGAGATATTTTCATGCCTGAACTAACTATAAATATAGCCCTATTTCTTAAAAAGCTTAAAAAAAAGTAATATCTTTAGTAAAATATTACTATCTATTAAAATAAGACTAAGTAGAATACTAATTAAAATATTAATAGTAACTATACTTCTAGATCTAAAAATCTTATTCTCTATAGTAGAGGCTTTTTAAATACTAATTTTTATAGAAGTTTACCATATTATCAAGTCCTGAACCTATACTACTAGCTATAGTACTAGTAGAATAGTATCCCCTCTATTACTTCCTAGAGTATACTAATATATGATTATTAAGCTTAATATATCTTCCAGGGATATAATTAAAATTACTAGTAATTCTAAATAATTAATAGAACTAAAACTAATTATTAAACTAGAACTATCTAAATAATTATTTATAAAGATAGATAGAGTACTCTTAATTAAACTATAATCTAAACCTAAGCTTATTATATTATAGAAACTATAATAATAATTATAGAGACTCTTATTATAATAGATATTAATCCTAGAATAATTACTAGAACTAGAACTAGAATACTAGAGTTTATACCTATACTACTAAAAACTAAGTAAATCTAAATCCTGAATTTATTACTATATCTAAATCTAAAGTATAATCTATTTTAAATCCTGAATCTAGTTCCTGGATTAATCTCTATAATAATACTAGTAGTTAAATAAATAAAGACTCTAGTTAATCTAATATATATTTTATTAAATCTGCTATATCTAAGTTTACTAAACCTAAATATTATAAAGATCCTGATATCTATTTAATTAAAACTTATAATATAATTACTAAGCTGAAGTCCACTATTATTACCTGCTAGTATTATAAGAAACCCTTTAAATTAAAGAATACCCTATACAAATATCTATTTTATGTTGCACGACGGTAATTCAATGAAGGTCTTGAAGTTGCTGGATTCGACTAACAGCGGGGTCCGCGAAGTAGAGCTAAGCTATTCAGACCGGGTTAATATAAAACTGGTAGGCGGTAACGCTAATAGTAAGTAAATAAGATAAACAAGCAGCAGTATTCTTAGTAAGTAATAACTATACTATAATAATAGGGTTAAATAAGATAATCCATGCTCTTATAGATATATATATTAACTCTTGACAAGAAAAAGAAAACAATATATATATAAAATAGTAAGTAGTAATAATAGTAGATATTCTTTATTTAATTATTTCTAAATATTCCTTATAATTCTTAATAGTATCCTCTATACTAACCAGGTCTTATTCTAATATCTATTAGTCTTTATCTATACTATACTCTATCTAATATACTAAATACTATATAAATCAGGTATAATTCTAATCTTTATAAATTAATTACTTATTAATAATCTTCCTAACTTCTTAATAATTATTATCCTCAGGATATTAGTTATCTATAATATAATTAGGTTTAGTATAGTATTATCTATAAGAATTAGTATCAGGATTTAAAGTAGGTTCAAGCTAAGTAATAGATATAATAGAATATATCTTCTAATTTAATAGTAAATCTTAAAGATAATATATAAGTTTTCTAATATATTTAATAATAGTAAATAGGCCTGTATACTACTTACTAAACTTAGGAGATAGATATTAAGGAATTAGTAGCTTATAGCTATAATATAGGTATAAATAAATAAATTTATTAAGATTAAATATCTTTAGTAAGTACTTTTAATTATAAACTATCTTTATTTATATTATAATAAACTTTATAGTTTCTTTAGTATCTAACCAATAACTAAAGTCTTGCTTAAATATATATTTTAATATATTCTATAGTATATATAACTCTATATTAAATAGAAGCTTATAAGAGCTTGCTTCTATAGAAGAATTCTATATTCTATTATTAATAATAATAATAATAGTAGGTATTTAACCTAATTAAGATAGATCTTATATATATATATATATATATAATAAAATATAATCTTAACTTACTAAATTATTTATTCAGTTTGCATATCTAACTATAGATAGTAGGCGGTAGAGTAATACTAATTAATACTAAGTACTTTAGTAAAGAGACCTTTCCAAAGCTTAATATAAAGTATATATTATAATTAGAAATAAAATCTTACAGCAGTCCCTAATCATAACTATAGAAGTAGTCTATTAAGATAATATCCTAAATAAAAGCTGTCTATATAGACTTACCAGGTATTAAACTAATATACTTAGTAAACTTCTTAATAATTATTAATATTATATTAAGGTCTTACTTATTATTAGTAGTTTCTAAAATATATCTATTAGTAATAAAGCTATTATATAGAAGGTATATAATAAAGTTTATAGAGATCAGGTTAAATAATACTAGTATAGGTAATATAGATTATAATACTTTATATAATAGATAATAATAAATATTATTTTCTAAATAAATAGGATAATAGTTAATATATTCTTATAATAACTTTTATTCTTAGTAAAGTATAATACTATATAATACATGCATGTAATTATCAAGGTCTTTATAGCTATACTTTTTATAAATAGTAGTAAATATCTCAGCAGCTATAGTATATAGTATATAAAGTTATAGCTCTTAAGTAATAAATAGATAACCTTCTATATTATCCAGGATCTTATATTTTTATATATAAAGTAAGCTATCTTTAAGTATATAAGATAAAGAACTTATATTAGCTTTATCCTATAAAGCTTTAATTATTATAATAGTATATATATTAGATAGATAGCTTTATTATAAGTATTACTTAAAGTCTTTAGATAGCTATATAATAGAGAATAGTAACTTAATAGGAGTAGGTTAATTAATAAAGATATCTATAAATTAAATAATCTAATTACTATAAGATTTAATAGATTTAACAGACTTAATAGATTTAGCTTAGCTTTATTATTTTTAAAAGTAAGTATTAATTCTTAAATTATCTAGATCTAGTATAGAGAGACTAATAGTTTGTCTAGTTCAGGATAATTAAAATAAGATATATAGTATAATATTTATATAGCCAGGTTTATAGAATATAATTAACTAGAACTGTTAAATAAATTAACTTATATATATTAAGTATAGATTTAGGTTCTCTAAAGTAATAGTTTATATAGATAATTATTTTAAAATCCTAATAATAGATATATAGTTAGTATAGATTATAACCTGCTTTATAAACTTAACTATATATAAAACTTTATATAGTATCTATATAAGATAAGATACTTCTAATTTAGTAGGCTAGTATAATTACTTATCTTTAATAAGTACTTAGCTAAGGAATAGAATAGATTATATATAGATTTATAGAGAAGGTACTAATAGATTATTATATATATAGTTATTAGTATTATTAATATAATATATTATAACTCTATAATCTTTACTAGAAGTATCTAGATTAATATAAAGTATTAATAATAGATTAAAATAGCTTAAGAACTATAGCTTTTAAAATTAAATTTATAGATTATAAAAAGTAGTGACTTCTACAGGAGTAGAATTAATAAAATAGATAATCTTTATATATTTTTATTTTATTTATTCTTTATAAGATACTTCTTTTAAAAATAATATTTTATATACTTATAAAGGATTAATATATATAATAAACTTCTTAATTTAATAATAAAACTACCTAGTAAGGCCTATATAATACTTAAGATTCTTAAGAGTCTTTAGGAACTCTAATACTAGTATAGCTTTATATTTTTTAATAGAGATTATTAAATCTAGAGTATTAATTTATTATTCTAGAAGTTATATTAATAGAAATCTAATAAATACTTTAATAGATTCTAGCTTAATATTTATATTTTATAATTAACTAAAGACTAGTACTAGATACTTAAAATACTTATCTAGTATTTCTAAAATAATAATAATATTATTAATATAGACTTTAGTAAATATATAGAATTCTTATAAAGCTAAATTCATTTACTATTATATATAAGATATAGAATTAATATATTCTATAATAGTAACTTAGAATACTTTCTAGCTATAATAGGAAATTATAATAAGTTAATTTTAGTAAGATCTCTTAATAAACTACTAATAAAAGAACTTTATAGTATTAATAATATAGATATACTAGTATCTATAAATAAGATTAATAATATCCTACTATATTAATATTAGGTAATAATCAGGTTCTGATTCTTTATTTATTCTATAAAGATTAATTATAATACAGCCCTTTTATTTTAATTAATTAGTATAGAGATTATAGATAGTTTACTAAATTATAAATACTGGAAATTCTATAAGTATATAGTTAATAGTAGTTTCTATCTTATTTAATTTATAAAGAGAATTAAATATTTTATTAATTATAACTTTATTAGCTAGACCTATATAATAAATATAAGATTAGGATAAGTATTATTTCTATCTAGATTTTATAAAAATCTCTATTTATTAACTTTTAAAAATATTAATTATACTAATATTAGAGCTATTAGCTTTAGTCTAGATATTAAATTAGCTAAGTAAGTATCTATACTATTTAATAAAAGACTTTTCTTATCTATAATATATAATAATACTATTTAATAGTATATTAGTATTATTAAATATTACTTCTTACTTATTTAGTAGTTCAGGTAAATCAAGACAGGTACTTTTTTTATTTTTAATAGATTTATTATTATTTAAAGTATTTATAAAAGTATTTATTAAGGTATATTCTATATAACTTTAATACTTTTAATATAAACTAGACTGCAGATCTTGATATATATTCTTTAGATTAGGATTATTATAGATATCTAGATAGAACTCCTCCGGTTCTATAAAATTATTATTAAAAAATAAAAATCTAATAGTAAGGAAGTAAGCTTAGCTACTAGATATTTAATATAGTAGATAATAATATAATTATAATTAGATATAGTTCTAAGCTAAGTATATCTTCTAATTAATATAGAGATAGAGCTTTTATTAACTACTTTAATAAATATAAATTTATTACTAATTAAATATCTATATACTAAGGCTTTATTAGCTAGTTTATAGTTACTAATAATAGGCTTTCTAATAGAGATAAATATAAAGTTATAGCTAGAGAGTAATAGCTTCTATAGATATATAAAAGTAAGCTAGTAGTTTAGTATATATTAAAGTATATACTAACTAGAGTTCTGGGATTAAGTAAACAGTCTATTTTTATATAATATATAATAGATATAATTATATTTCTGTATGATTTAATAGTAATAATTAATTAACTACTAGAAATTATAATATCTTCTTTAATTATTATTTCTATATCTAGCAGGAGGTTAGTACTAGAATTCTTAACTAGAAATATTATTATAGGAAGCTTTATAAATATAGAATTATCTAATATCTTATTAGAGAAGTAGAGATTAAATATAGTATATATCTTAGAGAGATACTTTAAATCTAGACTACTAATAGTAATAGCTTATTATATAGGTTTAATTTTTATGCCTGGGATTAATAACAGGAATTCTATATTACTAATTAATTATAAATAGCTAGTATCTAGTATAGTCTTTTTATAGAATTTAGTAATATTTATACTAGTAAGAGTAATAGTACTTTAATAGATTTATAATAAAATAATATTTAGCTTCTAATTATAATTTAATTTAATTATACAGGCTTCTAAAAGTATTACTACAGGTATAATATAAAGAGTAGTAACTAAAATATTATTTTTAGATATTTTGAGTTTTTTAATACTATTATATTTTAAAAGGTATTTAGATAAATATAGATATAGTCTATTATTTAATTTAAATTCAGTATAGTAAGTAATATAAATATAATTCTTAGAGCTAGATATATTAGAATTTAGACAGGCAGGTTTCTTAGTATTAATAATTATAATATTAGTAAGATTAGTATTAGATCTAGAGCTAGTATTAGCTTCTATATTAACTTCTTTAGTAGTATTACTATAGTATATAGAAGGTTTAGATAAGAGATATTCTGTATAGATATTAGATATAGGGGTAACCATAAATCTAGCTAGATCTATAGGAACTAGTACAGGCAAGACTTAAAATACTAGTATTATAGATTACTTAGTATAATATCTAGAGATATTAGTATCAGGAGATTTAATATTAGTATTATAAGTATAATTATTAACTAGATATTAATTCTATAGTTAATAATTCTTATAGTCTCTTCTATAATTTAATATTACTTATTATAGCTGGTTTTAGCAAGGGCCTATAGTAATCCTATTATATAGAAATCTTAAAGAATTAGTATTAGAGCTAGATAATAAGCTTTAGCTTAGGCTTAGGCTTTAATACTACCCTAGGTAGAAGCTTTAATATAAATTTTATAGGGTATAGCTCTGACTATATAACTATTAATAGAATAACTAGTATACTAGATAAAATATTAGGTTATTTTAAAGATAGTACTAGTTAGCTAGTTACTATTATATATTATTTTAATTATAGAGACTATTATTATAAGTATTACTATTATAGGAGGATTTAAGATTATTAAAATTATTATTATAAGACTTATCCTTGCAGGAATTATATTTAATAGAGAGATTTTACTAGAGATACTCTTTTTATTTATATTACTTTAGAAATTAAGCTAGTAAAACTTTAGTAATAGATTTAAGAATATCTCTCTAAAGATAAGTATTAAGATAGTTCTAAATTATAGATATTCAGTTAAATAAGTTAGTAATCTCAGTAATATAATAATAATAGATAATATCTTTAATAAAGAATTAAGAGATTCTGCTAGCTTTAATATTAGTATAGCTATAGCTTAGTATATATAATTTTTAAAGAATTACTTAAGAGTTAACTTTAAAATAATATAAAAGATAGACAAGCTATTCTTATTTTATAAAAATAGTTTATAATATAATCTTCTCTAGATTAATAAGTTATAAGATAAACTAATATAATATAGCTTTATAAAAACAGGCCTGAATATTTACTTTAACTATAAACTCTCTCTTATATACAATAATATTATAAATTTAATTAATAAATATATTTATATCTTTATAATATATAGAGTTATATTACTGCTTAATAGAAATATTCTTAATTATATTAAACTAAAAAAAACTAAGTTTATCTATTTTCTAGTGTCTAGTATAGCTAACTATAGTATTAAGATTAATAGAATATCTACTAATAGGAAGATCTCTAGATAATTAAGGAGCTTTATTACTAGTAGAGTTTAGTTAAGTACTAATAACTTATACTTACTAAGACTAAGGCTTAGTAAAGCAGGCTTTAAGATATTTAATATAGATATTAATCTATTATAATACTAGTAATATATTTACTAATATAGATTCAGGATTTACTATAGGTATCTACTAAGCTAGATTCAGGTTAGTATTAGAATCTATACTAATATTAGATTAAAGTTTTAATAGTTCTTATAGTATTAATAGTTATTATTATTACTGAAGCCTTTAAAAATAGGATCTTAAGTAGAATTATTATAGTAGTTTCTATATCTTATTAGAGATTTAATACTTTATATTACTATAGTAGTAGCTTACTTTCTTAATTTAATAGAGATAACAGGAAGTTTAGTAGTTATAGTAGATAAAGTTTAGTACAGGCTACTATAATAACTATTATTATAGAGACTATTAAAGTTATCTATAGAATTTAATTCTATGGAATTAGTGTAGTTAGAGAATCTTTTAGAGATTAGATATAATTTAAAGAGACTTGTAAATTAATACTTTTATTAAGAATAGGAGGTCTTTTTAGTAGTAGTAAAATATATAGTAGAAAATATAGTAAAAGATATAGTAGTAATAGAAACTAAAGAAGAGATTATAGTTAAAGGATATTAAATATTTTCTAGATAATTTTTATTAATAATAGATAAAATAAAATAACTAACTAAATTAGAATATAGATTACTGAGAGAAATAGTAAGTTTAGTAATATTAATTTTAGGAATTTAGTTACTGGTAATCTAGTTAAGAAAAGTATTTATATTATTAATCTTAAAATACTTAATTAAATAATAAAACTCTTTAGTAGCTTTATAAATTACTGAATAGGTTAATAATACCTAATCTATAGGATATAGAATAGTCTTTAATAATATAGAAGAGGTAGTAGTAGAACTAAGATAAGTAAATAGATAGATAGTTTATCTAGTAAACTACCTGGTAAAATAACCAGTAGATTAATAGTATATATTTAATTGATAAATAAGCTTATATAAATATAGTCTTAACTCTTAAATAATTATCTAATAGAATTAATAATATTAAAAATAAAAGAAATAGATTAGAGATAGTTTTACTTACTAGTATTCTCTAGCTAGTAATAAAGCTTTATTAAGTAGGATAAGTTTAGTATAGTAATTATTAGTTAGAATCCTAATATTATAATCTAATGAAATACTCTAGTAAAAATAATATTTAATAACTATAGGGTTTAGTATTAATAATTTCTAGATATCCCTGGTTAGTAGGACATGCTACTACTTATTATATAATAGTAATTTAATAAAGGTCTTGAAGTTACTAGATTTAACTAATGGCAGGGTCCGCAAATCAGAGCTAAGCTATTCAGACCGGGTTAATATAAAACCGATAGGCGGTAGCGCTGACAGTAAGCAAACGAGACAAACAAGCGGCAGTATTCTCAGTAAGCGACGACTGCACCGCAACATTTTATTAAAATAAAGTACTTACTGTTACTATTCCTACTACAAATACCTATATTATTAAAGTTATTAAATCTAATTATTACTTATAAAATATAAAAAATAAAGATTATAAACTTCTATATATTTATTAAAGCTATACTGCTTGTGCTAGTTTAAATAATATTAAATAATATTATAATATATACCTTAATATTAGTTATTTCTAGTCTATTATTAATTCGAAATTTACTAAGAAGATATATAATATTTAATTTAATTAAATAGATAATTCTATTACTATCAAGGATATTAAGTCAAGAGATAAAATAAATTAAATTACTATCTTTTTACTTTACTTTCCTAGTATTATTCTAGGTACTATGCCTACTGTCTCTATTAATAGCTATACTAAAATTAATATCTAGGCTTATATTATTAAGTATCTCTAATCTAGTATACTTATTAAAACTGAAATCCTTACTCATGAAGATTTTATCTTTGACTTTAAGTATTCTAAAGCTTCTATTAGTTCATGCCAAAATCTCACTTTCCTGATTACTTGTGTTGCTCGAACTACCTCCTCATTCAAAAGGCTGAATCCTAGTGAAGCTTCATACTATATTACCTGCAGGAAGAGACTTTGTCTTTAAACCTTCTAAGTATTTACCTGCTTTAAAATTAAGATTAATTAATTCAATTATTTATTAAAGCTATTAATAATTTAGATAAACTTGTTATTATAGTTTACTATACTTATTTAAGGTCTGTATCTGATTCTAAATATATTACTATATATTATATATCTATAGTTATTAAAGATCTAGCTTATAGCTATAAAGAACTACAGTACTACTCTAAGATAAACTATATAATATCTATATAAAATCTACTTCTAACTACTAATAATATATTAAAGACAGCTTTATCTATACTAATTATATAATTATAAAAGACTCTAGGCTAAAATTAAAAGTAAAACCCAAGATTATTAAAGCCTGAATCCTAAATAATATGACGTCAATCATGATAGAAGAGTTGTTGATTCCTAGAACTTCCTCCTCGGAGGAAGAACTTGACTAACTATTATGATTAAGTTCTGACTAAGGAATAAACAGTTCTCCGAACTGCGGTTTAGGTAATAAATACCGGGGTATAAAAAAGAAACATCTATATTTCTATATATTAAAGATAGCGGATAATATTCTCTACTTTATAATCAGTATTATTATAGAATGAACGCTTGTATTTTAAGGAACATAAGATTCGGGAAAGGTAAGTATAATTAAGTAACTGGGAACTAGTCTAGGTTCTAACTAAGTAAGTAGGATTATAAAGTTTAATCTAGCTTTTAATAGTTAAATAATTATTAAGATTCTCCTCAGCTTTAGTATCCGAAGTCTGAGGTAGGTTTAATCTAGATAACTCAGGTTAATACTCTAGTAGGTTAAGATTACTTAAAGTTCATTAGCAGCTAGGCGTGGGCAAGTAGAGATTATTAAAATTCTGGTTAAGAAATTTATTAAATATAAGTTAATGGTTCAGGGTAGGTGAATAATATTGAATTAATGGAAGTTAAGAAGGACCTAGAATATAAGATTTATATAGAAGATAAGTATTACTGGTTGGAGTAATAGAAGTAGTAATAGAATTAGATAGTAGAGTTTAAGTTAGAAGTTCCAAATTAGTAATAGCCGGCTCGACAGTCATAGGCTTCTCTGGGATCGGGATTGCCGGTTCAGTTTAGGCCGGAGCTGGTGGTTCGGGATTAGGACTTGGCTCGCCGGGCGATAAAGCGGGAACCGAGCCGGTAGTAGTGAGTTCAGGGGGCGGAACCGGATTGGCGATCGTGGTAGTAGCTGGGGTCGAACCAACAGGAACTGGAATTAGCAGTTCTGAACTAGCAGCGACAGGTTCAGATATCACGGGTTGGGTCGGAGCTGGTGGTTCACTAGTAAGGTTCGGGTTGTTGGTTTGGGACAACGGGGCCGCAGGAGATTCATCTTCACTGGTATTATTTTATTTAAATAAGGGACTGGTGTACTTGCCTTGGCTAGAGCCACTAATATTAGCTCTTTTTAGGATTTTAGTAGGTTGGTAGTAACAGGGGAGGGTAGAAGTTAGAATATTAAGGTTATTCTTGAATTTCTTAAGAATAGGAACACTAGCAGGGGTAATAGAAAAATCAGGGAACTAGATATAGTAATTAGTTTTATAGATAATAATACAGTCCAGTTGATTATATTTAATATATAACTAGGTTCTATCCCAGGAATAAATATTATTATTAGTGTGATTAATATATTATAAATCTTAGATATTAGAGGTGTTACCCTTAATAGTTTTAATATAATATTCTTTAATTTTACCTGTAACCAGACCTGCAAGGAACTGGTTATAGGGATACTGTGCCAGGAATCTCTTAAAGTTCTTAAAGGGCCTAAGTAATTATATAGCTTAATAAATATAATCTCCCCCGCAGAGAATATAGTATCTAGTATATACTGGGAACCAGGTAGTACTATAAGTATAAAAACTGACAGTCAGACTATAGGGAACATGAGTTAGATAAATATATCTATTAGATTTAAAGTCAGCAGGGTATTTATAGTATTGAATATCTTTTTAGAGGTATTATATAGCTATATAAACTCTAAAGTTAGAAAGTTTAGTTCTGTTAGAGGGCTATTTAAAATCCGTACCAGTCGGATTATATAAGTTAGATTCTATAAGTATGTAAGGATAGGTATTAAAGTCACGAGGGTTAAATTTCTCTCTACTATATTCGCGAGGAGGTACAGTAGGTCGAGTATCTGATCTTATTTATTCTAATAGTTTAGTTAGGGGGATAGCTTTCAGTACCTTGGAGTATTTATTATATATTTTTAACTAATAATTTAGTTTATTCTTTTTTCTAGAATTATTCAGGACTTGTAGGTATTTAATAATTAAGGCTTGGTCTTTATTATAGTACAGGTTAGGAGTTTAACCTCTAGCCTTAGCTATATTAGTGATAGGGGGGTAATATAGAAGTAATAAGTATTAGTAATATAGGAGAAGAGAGATATAAAGTATTAGTAGTAAAGATAAGATAGAGTAAAAGGTTAAAGGTAAGAGAAGTAAGAGAAATAAAGTAAGAGAATACTGTAATTATATTACTATAGCTAAGTATTTTTATACTCTTTAATAAGCTCCTCTATTCTAGTAATTCTATCTTTATTAAGCTACCAGCTATCTTCAGGTCCGAAGCCCTGCTATTAGACTAAATATTAAACTACCAGTTATCTTCTATATTTCTTATATATAGTTTACTTATCTAGTATTTTCTTAACCTCCCAGTGATTATTATTATCTAGGTATTATTTATTAATAATTACTTCAGGTTTAGGAGGTTGGTATTTAAATTAGTCTAGTATATATAGTTTAAGTTAGGTAATTAATATTACTAGGTAGATCTTCCATTTCTCAGGTAAGTCTAAGTAATAAGTGAGTTTACTAATATATTCTAGAATAGTATAAGATCTAGAATACTGAATTCTGAATTTTCTACCTAGTATTTAGTTAACAGGGATATTATAGTCTTTATAGAGTTAGATTAATACCTTTTAGTTCTTTTTAAAGTATATTAGTGAGCATTACTGGTTATAAGTTTATTTTATAATAATAGCTATAAATTTTAGAGCTTTATTAGTATTTATATAGAGGGCAAAGTTCTGGGGAGAGAGTTAATAAAGAAGATTCTAAGATTAGTAAATAGTAGTTCTATATATTAGTTTATAGGGTAATTAACTAGTGGAGGTCTTTAATAAGCTATTAATCTTAGATTATACTACTGGAAGGATCTGATCCCAATCTTTCAGGTACTCTAGATAGGTAGTTAGGTAATATCTTATTATTACTTTAATAATTATAATAACTCACTCAGACTGACTATTAGTTTGCGGGTGCCAGGCCGTGGAGTAAAGCTATTAGACTCTAAGTATTTAGAATAAGCCCTTCTATAGTTTAGAAGTAAATTTTATATCTCTATTAAATATAATCTTGATCAGGATTCCCCAGTCTGTAGTTTAGAAGAAAAATAGTAATATCTTACCCTAATTCTCTACTTTCCAGGAAGCAGATCTAGGTATAAGACTAATCTATTTAGTAAACTTATTTACTACTATAAGGATCTAGTTAAACCCTGTTTTAGTAATAGGTAGGCTGATTATAAAGTCTATAGTTATTATATAGTATAGAACTAGTTCAGATATAATAGATTATAGTTAGCTGTAGGGTTTATAGTTCCTAGTTTAGTTAGACTAGCAGGATAGATAGGTATTAATATAATTCTTTAATAGCTTAGCTCCTTTATAGACTACTAGGCCTTATATCTTTTAAATACCTGTTTTATAGCCCTGGTAGCCTTCAAGATCATGAATTATTCAGAAGACTTCTATTATTAGGGGTCTCAGGATTACAAGCTAGGATTCACCTGAATCCTTATTTAGATATAGCAGGTCATCACTTAGCTAATATAGGATTTTATATAGTAAGAGATCTGAATTTAATTACTTAAGTATATCTATAATAGCTTTAGTTCTTAAGTCTTAGAAATAGGCTTTCTTGATTTACTTTTTAAAGTCAGGGTTTAGGATTATTTAGAAGGCGCTGAAGTATGTGAAAGTTAGGAGTTTATTAAAATTAATATCTAAAGATCAGGCGTCCTGTTTAGGTAGATAGAAAAGACTGTCAGCCACGAGGTTTATTTTTTCAGGGTAATAATAGACATGAATACTAAATTATTATAGATACTGTGAAGTATAAACTAATTATAGATTTAAGTATTCTGTAGTAACTGAATTCAGACTAGCTTAATATAAAATAGCTGCAGTAGTAATATAATCTAAATAGATAATAGATAGAACCTTCTTAAGGGCAGCTTAAATTAAGTAGTAGACCTTCTAAACTACCTATACCAGATATAATATTTCTAGTTTAGTGGGCTAATAGCGGGATTTGGTAGATATTAGTTTCTAACTAAGGAAGTATACTAGTTTAATTATAGTTTAGAAAGGAGGGATTATATAATTAATATACTTATAGTTCCTTTAAATATAGTAAATTATCGCGCCGTGTTCTTTAGCAGAAGTATCAAGATCTATATATAACTATTTTATAGGGTTATAGTGAGTCAGGAAGTATAGTTTAGTAAACTGTAGTTAAAGAGAATTAAAGACTCTTCTTTCTACAGGGGTTAGATTAGAGAACTTTATATTTAATAACCAGTTCTTTTAGTTAGGTCCTGTTTTAGGGGCTCCCTTAAGTAACCGGATCTTTTATTCCTGTAAAGGAGACATAATAGAAGTATAATATAATATATAGTAGTAAAGATATCTAGTAATGCTAAGATAGTTTTCTAGTTAGTAAAGGGTTTTAAAGAACTTTAAGTCATGAATAACAGTAATTTTGGACTTATTAGTAGTTAATCTAAAGGTATTAATATATTAGCCTAACAGCTATATATTCAGATAATCTATAAATAATTTCTCTGGGTCTAAAGTAAGGTTCAGGTTCTCTAAGTAGTGAAGAATAGTGTTAAGGTATTGAATATATTCTATAAGGATTGTAGAAGCTATTACTATATTATCTATATAAGCCTTATAAAATTTAGTAAAGTTATATAGGTAAATATCTATCTATTATTAGATAAAGGTAACTGAATTATAATAATCTATAATAGTAATATTAAAGATCTCCTAATCTTTATAGCTTATAATAACTAGTCTTTTATAGTATGCTTTTTTTACTAGCTATTAGTAGAAGTAGGTCTTTATATTAATAACTAATATATAATATTTTCCTTAAAGCATGTTTAATATTTCCTCTTATAATAGGACAGGGTAAAGGTCGGGTTCGGAGATTTAGTTTAAGTGGTGAATATTAATAATAATATAATCTTTTATAGTAGCCTTGCTATCCTTCACTACCTTTTACTAAACTATAAATACTGAATAGGCGCTGGGAGTATGCCCTGTAGCCTAGTTAACATAACCTTGTAAATGCAGTTTGTCTATAGTTTCATCTATGAATTCTTAATCTTTAGAACCTGCGCGGTAGACCTTAGTAGACTTGGATACGATCGAGTTCGGTCGAGTTTAGGGTCATAAATAATTAACTCGACTAATTATAGTACCTAGTTTAATAAACTCGAGTTAAAAATA
>NW_024467859.1:36370-36527 GCF_001890705.1 Aspergillus sydowii CBS 593.65
AGTATTTAAATTTTTAGACTAAACTAAATAAAGACTAGTATAGGCTCTACTATACCTTATTTAGAATAGTTAAATAATTATTTTACACTTTTCCTTATATAGTTTAGTATATAATACAGTTTAAATACAAGAATTTATTTTAGAGTATTTAATTATA
>NW_024467859.1:37228-37406 GCF_001890705.1 Aspergillus sydowii CBS 593.65
AGTAGTCTTATTAATTATAGTAATATATAAATCTAACTATATAGCTTAACTGCCTAAATCCTAAGGTATATATAATCTATTATATAGTAAATCACATGCTTGCTATTTATATAATTATATATTAAAATTAAAATATAAAAAAGAATATTTATATATATTAAATTATAAGTATAATAAA